>NC_072731.1:63152406-63197492 GCF_026930045.1 Uloborus diversus | reverse complement strand
GTCAAATTTCATGAAAATCGGCTGAACGGTCTAGGCGCTATGCGCGTCACAGAGATACAAACATCCATACAGAGAGACTTTCAGGTTTGTTATTTAAAAAGAAAAGAAAAGGAGAAAGATAAAGAAAGATAATTTTCAGAGCAAATTCTTTCCCATTTTATTAAATTTCTGTGAAAATGGGCTTAAAATTGGAATAGAAAAAGAACAAAATCGAATTTTCGAAAAATCGCTTCAAGGTGCACACCACTATGCAACAAACTAACTGTGTGCCAAATTTCATGAAAATCGGCCGAACGGTCTAGGCGCTATGCGCGTCACAAAGATCCAGACATCCAGATATCCTCCGGACAGAGAGAATTTCAGCTTTATTATTATTAAAGATAGTGAAAAAGAGCTTAAAATTTTAATAGAAAATAAATAAAATGGAATTTTTGAAAAATCGCTTCGAGGTGCACACCCCCATGTTTCAATCTAATTGTATGTCAAATTTCATGAAAATCGGCTGAACGGTCTAGGCGCTATGCGCGTCACAGAGATACAAACATCCATACAGAGAGACTTTCAGGTTTGTTATTTAAAAAGAAAAGAAAAGGAGAAAGATAAAGAAAGATAATTTTCAGAACAAATTCTTTCCCATTTTATTAAATTTCTGTGAAAATGGGCTTAAAATTGGAATAGAAAAAGAACAAAATCGAATTTTCGAAAAATCGCTTCAAGGTGCACACCACTATGCAACAAACTAACTGTGTGCCAAATTTCATGAAAATCGGCCGAACGGTCTAGGCGCTATGCGCGTCACAAAGATCCGGACATCCAGATATCCTCCGGACAGAGAGAATTTCAGCTTTATTATTATTAAAGTTAGTGAAAAAGGGCTTAAAATTTTAATAGAAAATAAATAAAATGGAATTTTTTGAAAAATCGCTTCGAGGTGCACACCCCCATGTTTCAAACTAATTGTGTGTCAAATTTCATGGAAATCGGCTGAACGTTCTAGGCGCTATGCGCGTCACAGAGATGCAAACATCCATACAGAGATACTTTCAGGTTTGTTATTTAAAAAGAAAAGAAAATGAGAAAGATAAAGAAAGATAATTTTCAGAACAAATTCTTTCCCATTTTATTAAATTTCTGTGAAAAATGGGCTTAAAATTGGAATAGAAAAAGAACAAAATCGAATTTTCGAAAAATCGCTTCGAGGTGCACACCACTATGCAACAAACTAACTTTGTGCCAAATTTCATGAAAAATCGGCCGAACGGTCTAGGCGCTATGCGCGTCACAGAGATCCTGACATCCTACAGACATCCTCCCGACAGAGAGATTTTCAGCTTTATTATTAGTAAAGATAAAGAAGACAAAAGATAAAGAAGACCAAAAGCAGTATTGTGTACCAAATGGGGGCGGGGGGGGGGGGGTAGTTTGGGTCATGTCGCAAACTGCGTCACTCCAAAGGGGATGTTTTTAAAAATTATTGATTTTTTAAGGTCTTAAATCGGTAAGGGGGGCGGCCCCCCAACCCCCAGTGTCCCCCCCCCGTAACACATTAGGAGCTACTTAATATTCATTGGGGGGGGAGAAGAGAAAGGAACCCCTTAAAGAATCCAAACGCAATCTGTAGTTTTAACAGTGTAGAATTTATTTCAATCTGATTGGATTTAGTATAAATTTTAATCTGACGAAATTTAATCTGATTACTTTAGTTGACTAAATCAATCTGATTAAATTAGTTTGATTAAATTCAATCTGATTAATTTAATCTGAACTAAATCAATCTGAACTAAATTAGTTTTTTTAGTCAACTAACGAGTTAGTTTAAACTAACGTTAATCTTCGTCTGCAATTGAATTAAATTTTTAAAATATTAGTCTGAACTAAATGGGAGTCAGATTACATTAGTCGATAGAGGATTTAGTTGATTAATGCCCAAACACTGCTCTGGGGGTAAAAGGAAACTTGATTTCATTCACTAACAAACAGCCATAAAGTCAAATATTTCATACTCAATCTCAAACAGTGTAGTCTTGGACACAATGCGCAAAAATTTGTCTCAATTCATCCGTACGAAAGGGAAGGATCAAAATTGAAACGTTGAAATTCCATTTCCCTTTACCCCTCCTGGCCTACTTCTTTGTGTGCGAAAGAGGTTTTTTTTTTTTTTTTTTTTTTTTTTTTTTTTTTTTTTGCGAATTCAGCATAAAACGGCAATAAAGAAACATAATGCAGATTTAAGTGACGTTATAAACTGGCGATATTTTGCTACATTCCACGAAAAAATCATATCCCCAATCCAAAGGTTTACTTTTCGGTATTTGGCGAGCTCCCAGCGCTTCCATCCAGGTTTCAAACAAATGGCGAGTGCTCCAACAACTATCTCTGTAAAACCGTCTTTCCTGTGTCGCGTCGAAACAAATGGGAAAACTTAGGTATTTCAAGCATTCCTCCCTTGACTTGTGTGTTGCATTTTTGTTGTGCTCACAAACTTTATTGAGTTACTCAGGGGTGGATACAAGTGGAGGGTCATGGGGTTCATGATCCCCCTCTCCTGAAACCGTCGGCAATGTTATCGGGCGACGTTATGTTCAAACGCTTTATAAATAAAATGCAAACGATTGCAGTCATATTTTCAATTTATTAATTATTTTAGAAGTAAATATTTAAAATACAAATTCTTTTTGTTGCTTATAAAATTAATTTATAGCGTTTATGCCCCAGTAAATGCGATATACCTTTAGATTTGGTACTTTTTATTGACACTGAAGCATTTTCAGAACTTTTTTGAACCGAAAACCGTAGACTCGTTTGTAGCAAGGTGGGGAGGGGGGGGACTCATTCTTCAACATAAACCTTAAAATGGTAGTCTGTATCCGCCCCTGGAGTTACTGTTGTTGAAATTTCAGATTCCATATCTCACACGAAACATGACATTTCTTAATGTTTTAAAATGACGCTCCTTATCTTTTCTATACTAGACAAATACAAGAAAATGTCGAATAATTCAAATTGAACAAAAATATAAAATTCACTAAAAAATTACAAATTAAAGAAGAATAACTTCTAACGCGCATAAATGAGAACACGGAAAGTATTTGCAAAGAACAGCGGCAGATTCAGTTTCATTATTTTATGGGAAGATTTTGCTCACAATTATTGTTATCAACCGATCCAACCTCCCCTCGTTATGAGAAGTCATCCTTTAGTACTTACGTTCTTCATGAAGTTCACAAGGCTGGTCCCATCTATTCCTTTATTCATAAGATTGCAAGATATTGGAGGAAATAGAGCAATGTTTTTCGCTGCGTCCACTTGCTCCATTGCAAAGGCCAGCAAACGTACACTGTCGTACATCAACGCGGACTCAGTCTGGAAATTGAAAGTGAAGTAATTATGAAATATAAAATCAAATTTTTACTGCTTAATAAATACAATTTTAAGCACAGGAGAGTAAGAGGGGATATGATTCAGTTATTTAAATTTATTGAAATGGAAGGAAATCAGGCGCTAAATTTCCGCACTGATTTCAAAACGAGAGGTCACTGTTTTAAATTTTTTAAATCTCAAGCTAATCTTTGAGTGAAGAAAAATTCCTGTTTAAGTAAGAGGCATTTGAAATAGATTGCCAAAAGCAGCTGCTTTTTGCAATATAGTGAATGGTTTTAAGATGACTCTTTATGTTCGTTGGGGATTGATAAATTGACTAGAACCATCCTAGCTGGACCCAGAGCGTTTTTACTTGTATTTGAAATTCGAGCTTTGATTGTATGTATCTTACTTATAAAATTTACTGAGTTGAGAGATGGAATCCAGATATCGTCTCGAGTTCTTAAATGGTTCAGAGATTTGAATAGTATGTTTGCTAGATCACTTTAAGCTTTAAACGAGTTGCAATTTGTTTTATTTACGCAGCCAATATTCTGAATGTTTTCATATTTCTTTAAACACTTGGACAAACATTTTTGTTTTCTCATTACTTCACACTTTTTTAAAAGCAATAAAATGCCCCTTGTGTATGCAATTATTGATTATTCACTTTTCTTCGACTCCTTTTTTCCCCCTCCAAAAATGAGCTATTTACCATAAAATACTAAAAGGATTTTTAAAAAATAATGCTAACCGAGGAGCAGTTTTGTAAAGTAATTTATTGCATAATACATAATAAAATGCAAAACAGGAAAAAATAGCATATTATACCTAGTGTAAAAAAACCCTTCTAATTGTACTTTACGCTTGTTACAGACAGAGCAAACATTATGCCACGTCACAGCACATAGAACAACGGGATATTTTACTTTTGACTAGACTGTAGGTTACACGAGAAATAAAGTATTAGAAACACCAAATTAGGGGTTACAAGGAACCCGTTTCCAACTGCATAAATGAGAGCTTCAGGTTGAAAGGTTTAACTTGGATGATTTTTATTAAGCTCATATCTACACTCATTGATAAATGAATTCCCTGCGTAACTCCAAAACACACGCATCTGACAAAAATGTTGCAACTTTTTGCTTTATCATTTTCCTTTTGTTTTAATGTTTCATTGCAACAATCCGCTATGAATTCCGTTGTTCATAATTGAGGCAGTGCACTGAGAAGCAAAAGAATATTATTGAAATTTTTTTTAATAGGGTGGTTTCCTCCAGTCAAAAGTACTACTTTTAGTCATTGAAATGGATAGAATGAGCAAAAAAAATTACATGGATGCAGAAAATACTTTCATTTTCCCAACAGTTTTTTTAAAATTAATTTTTTAAAATGTCCGATTTTTCAAACAAGAGTGGTCTTTATTACGTCACAAATGATGCATTTTGGCGCATCTTTCTACCACGGTTCCACATTATGATAATCAAGCAGCGAATTAAAATTGCGCCCTACCCTTGCTATCAACTACAACGTTGCCAATACACGTGAGTAAAGATGCGAATTAAATATTTTGTTCTGTGAATGGTAACATTGAATGGCATTTCATCATTTGTGATGCCACACGAGAGAAGTGTAAATACTGAAAGCACACTGATTTAAGTATTTTTTTTTAATATTAAACTTAAATAAATTATTTAAAAAATGGTCAGATCCTATGTTTTTGAGCATGCTCTTTCAGAAAAAAATACTTTTAAAATTTTGGAAACGACCCCATTCTGAGATAAACGCGTGCAATTTCAAATAATGGGTAGCTTTTCATTGAAAAGTTTTTATAGTAGCACCTACAAGGGGTACTATCGCCATCTCTTGCTCCAAAACAAAGGAGAGTTTTTCCCATCATTTTTACTAGTTAAATTTTTTTTTTAAATTTCAGCGCTTACAACCCTTTATTTCAAAGAACTTCTAATATTTTTCCTGCAGTAGTAAAAAAGTTATTAATGAGTACTGGCTCTTACACATTTGTAACTCAATTTAATTACCTTAAGAGTTTTTAAAGCCGGTTGGTCCCTCCGTCTCGTTAGCCTATTGTTCACTTCTTCAAGCAGTCTTTGGAATTCTTGGCTATCTTCTTGTACTAATCTAAGGCCCGTGATGTTGGTCTTGCCGTATTGGAAATCCTCGATGTCTACTGTGTGCAAATCCTTTGAGGAAGACAAAGAAACACACGTATATCGTGTCAAAAAAGTATCATAGATATACCTTCAAGCAAATACCGAACAGCTCGTTACAGCATCCACATACTGTAAAGAGCTGTATTTTCGGTTCTTGAGATCTTAAAATTACATGTTGCAATATGTGAAACTGAGTGACGAACAATAACAGTAATCTAAGTCGTACATAACTTTAAAAATTTTAACAAATTGTTAAGTTAATTTTTTCTAAGCTTTAAAGGATCACTGACCGATTTTGACTGGTTTTTGAATTTGGAGGGGACAAAAAATCCGAACATCACAAATATCATAACATAGTTTCAACGTAAAAGGTTTCACTTGATTACATTAAATTTATATATTTTAACAAAGTGTTAATTTTTTCTAAGCTTCAAAGGATCACTGACCGATTTTGACTGGTTTTTGAATTTGTAGGGGACAAAAAAAAAAAAAAAAAAAGCCGAACATGACTAATATCATAACACAGTTCCAACATAAAAGGTTCCACTTGATTACATTTTGTTACTTCAGTAAATAACAATTAGCATTAAAAGCTTTATTTGATCAGATATGTCAGATTAAGCCTCATATTTCAGAAAAAACTAAATGATTAAAATGTAGGATAAGTTATTAACAATTCATTGTATACTTACTAAAGATGTTATTAGATATTTTTGATGTTCAGTCATCATTCCAACTTGTTGTGCCTAAAAGAGGAATAAATGGCGTCATTTAAACATCTTTCGAAACATTTTTTGCACTACCGTGAAAATAAATATGGATCTTTATACAGATGCACACAAGAATTTTATATGAAAGCTGTCAATAACTTTCTTTTCATATTCATGCTTTCTCCATGAACTCTTATACGCGCTTTTTTTCCTTTTTGTAAAGAAGAGTAAACCGGCTTTCATAAATTATTTGCTCTAACAATATGTTTAAAATATGCACATGATTTTACCAAAGTAAAAGTGCATTTTTCCTTTTTGTAGCGAAAAGGTAATCAACTCTCTTTTCTCTTCCCAACTTTACTATTTATATAAACAAGTTAATGACGTCAGAAATAAGCTTGAGTGTTAGAAATTATTTATGCCAAAATTATAATTTCATGATGGTTTCTTAATTATACACTAAATTGACTGAGTGTGACCCTATTGCTTTTAAATATGTGTGAAAAAATCTTCTGTTTCTAATAAAAAGCGCTTTGACAACGTTGTCAGACGATCAAACATTTTTTTTTCTTTTCATAGTCGAAAAGTGATCATGGGATTAGGTTTTTCTGTATATTAAGAGGGAAATAATCATAATTAGGAAAGTATGACAATCAATTGAGTAAAAATGGAACCATGCATTTAAAACTTGATTGTGGATGCAAATTTATTGTTCATGCTTGTGTTTAACGCGCGTGTTTGTCAAGTGTCTGAGATTTAAAATTAATTATTCTTACAGCAGCATTGATGACTTACCGCTTTCATGACTGTATATAAATTTTTCCTAGATACGTCCAATACGATACGGTAGTCTGCATCGATGCTGGGTTTACCTCTCACTCGGGTGGAACGCTTGATTTCCCAGAAAGTGTCTCTGTAGCTTGAAGTGTTGCGGAATTGATACATTTTTATATCCCAGCCTTGTTTCTCTCCTTCGGCTAGGAAGTCCTTCATCCGCACAATTGCTGTAAGGTAATAAACATTTCCCCAAAACTATCATGAATTCAGAGTTCAATTATGAAATAATTTATTGTTACGAAAATTGATTATTGTAATTGTACTAGTTCTGATATAACTACCAATCATTTTAAGTTGACAGTCAACATATGATGAATCAAACCTTTTGTACAACATTTAGGGTCACCCGGGGCAATTATGGGTCATTCATTTTCCGGAGTAAATAATAGTCACCAATTTTTTACTGTTAAAAAATGTTTTTACAAAAAAAAAAAAAAAAAACTAAATTATGCTAAGTCATCCTTATACATTCAATTTTCCTATATCAAAGTCAAAAACAATGCAACAGTAAAGTAAATAACAGAAAAAAAAAATGTTCTCACTTCTTTAAAAACATCTTCAAAAAAGATTGCCTCGGAAAATCGTGATTTTTTTTCCAAGATTCGTGTAGGTGAAACACTTTTGAAAGAACAATTTTGTTAGTGCTATTTTTTTAATAGCAAATGGTTTAAGCTTTTCATGCCAACATACATTTTTTCTTCTCTGTAAAAATAGTTGCTGTTAAAAGTATACTGATTTATACTTTTTATACTTTTTATACTGATTTATACTATACCCCAGTTTAGTGGGGTAATTCTGGGGCACCGGGGTAATTCTTGGTCAGTATATTTTTTGATATTTTAGATGTTTTTCTTGTTTATTTCTATTTGAATAATATCAGTATTAACTTCAACTTATCCTTTTCTGTGCCAAACTTCATCTCAAAAAGAAATTTTAATGCTCTAATTGCAACATTAGAAGAAATATCATCTTCAATTGCTGCTGAAATATGCCCTTTTGGCTACCAAATCAATCCCAGCTTTGAAGATAAACTATTTCAACATGTAATAATGGCACACATCAAGTACCAAAGTAAGAAACAAATTAATATGAATCCCAAGAGTACCAAATAAGGGGATAAATTCAATAGTTATAACAAATTTTGTATCTTGGAACTGCAAGAGAAAAAGAAGCAGAAGAGAAATCAAATGCAAAGCAAGCACGGATGTTGTCATTGAGAAAAACTCTTCTTACAAACAAATAAAACTATCTCAATAAGCTGATATAGACAGCTCCTAAATGCAAAAGGAGCTTATTTTAAAATGACAACGAGACAAAGTGGGAAGAATATGCAATAACTCAGTTGCAAAAATATTCATTCTTTAAAAATGTTGAAAGATGATGCTACAACCAAATTCACTCTGTACTTGAACATGAGATAGACTTTATAACAGGGGCTCCCAACCTGTGGGTAGCGACCGCCAAGGGGGTCGCGAACCATTTCTTAGGGGGTTGAGACATTATGCCTAGCATATCATGGCATAATTGACAAATTTAAATACATAGGGGAAAATTAGTATAATTTTAGAGTAGCGTCAATCCTTGACGCATATTGAATCCCAGAGAAGTACTATGGGGCTAAAGCAACCCCTCCCCCTTTCATGCTACAGAATCTGATCCCCTAATGTTATTTTAAGCTTTGGTTTAAGGACTTCAATGTGCACAAATTTCCGCGAAAATAGTCCCGAATTCACTCCCTCAAACATTATCCAAAATCGTTTTTGGAACTTCAATTTCACATAATTTATGTAAGAGATTCTTTAAACCCCAATCCTTATCCTGAAAGATGTCCATTAGTTGCGTTTTTGAGACTTAATTTTTGAAATATTCCCGAGGAACAGTCCTGAACCCCATCCCGTCCCTTCACTTCATCAAAAAAGCCAAGAAATGGGCTTTTAGCATTTTAATTTCGAAAAAAGTTCCAGGGGAGTGCCTGCTGTTTCCCTTCACATAAGATTTCGTTTTTAGAATCTAAATTTCGAAAAAAAAAAAAAATCAGAATTGTCCCGGAACATGTCTATTTCTCATAAAAGATAACTTACTATTCTATTTTTTGGATTTAAATTTAAAAAAAATTCTATATGAGTACCCGAATCCTCTCTTTCCCCACATCATTAAAACTCGTCTGAAATTTTATTTTTGGAACTAAAATTCTGAAAAAATTCCGGGGGAGGGGAGGGTCCGAATCCAAAACTTTTCCCTAATGTTTACAAATATGGCCTATAATTGCAAATTTAGAATCTCAAATTCAAAAGTTTTCCGGAAGATAGGTGGCCCGAACCCCTTTTCTTCCCTAAACTGTTACAAAGATAGCCTACAACTAAGCTTATTCAGGACATATCATTATCAGTTTCGAAAAATTAGAGAGTATCTCCCTTCTTCCCCATCTTTAAAAATCGTCTAAAACTTCACTTTAAAGACTTCAACTTCAAGAGATTTCAAAGACCGTCTTCGAGCTTGAACCGTTCATAAAGGTCCCTGAACTTCTCCTCCTCCGAATATCACCAGAGACCGTGCAAACTGCAGTATTAGCACTACAATTTCGAAGTATTTCCCTGGGGAGGACCATCGCGAGTATTAAACATACAGTAAATTCTTATTGCTAATTTTATTTCTTTGCTTATATAACGCAATTCTCTTAATTTTACTTATATGCTAGTAATGACACCTCCCCCTCCCCACCTTCAAGCATAAATCTGGACTCTCTTGCTATAAATACGTTTGAAAAAAAATTTAGAGTCTTCAAAAATCCCTCCTCTCAAATTTTTGATCTCGCGACGGCCTTGTTAAAAGAAAATGCATTCATTCACTTCAGTGATGGTTGGAGAAAACCAAATCCTGCATTCGCCACTGCTAGGACGCATGAATTTTGAAAGTACAGCGATATATGTTTAATATTATCGAGATAATCTTTTTTTTCTTTCTGCAATTGTTGTAGAAATAACAATAATAAAAAAAAACCCATTAAACTTAGATAAAATATCTCATGCACCTTGTGATTGTTAAATATGCACTGTGTCTGCTCCGAAGCAGAAACACACACACACATACATATATGTAGGGGACACATGGGGGGTAGCGGGATGTTTAGTCATTGAAAACGGGGTCGCGAAGAGAAAAAGGTTGGGAACCACTGCTTCATAGTGAATGATGATAGTGACATATTCTACAATGGGAAAGTAACTTAAAATTTGGACAAGGAAAAAGCAGAAATGAATTTTCTGGAACAAGGTGTCGGAAACTTTATTTGTCCAAGAGTGACATTTTTAGAAGTAATTTGAAATAAGTGCTTTTTTTCAGTCTAGTTAATTGAAATTATAAAGAAAAAACCTTGCAATTGACAGAAACATGATTGTTGAAGGTAGCATACAAATATTAAAGAAATTTCTTTACGGAATCGTGGGCTTAAAGCAAAGAGCAATAACTATTTGTAGTCGACTAGTAAGAGTAGCATCAAATTATTTCAATTATAATGTGTTAATTCATTAATATAAAACTTTTCATCATTAAAAAATCTCTTTGTGGGTTAAGAAACAATGACTTAGAATGGTTAATTACTTTTGACAGGGATTACTTAAAAAAGAGGGGTTGACCCATATTAACCCCATGTGTGACCCATTATTGCCCTGATCCGGGGTAATTCATGGTCACTCATTTAATTTAAATAAAATAAATAATAATGCAATTTTAGGTAAAGGGATTATATGAAGAATTTTTAAAATTATGTAATCTTACTAAATGCCAAATGAAATCATTTTATCTTTTATACTTAAGACAATATTCAGATATTATGGTTTTTTGACTAATATTTCCCCCGTCTGACCCCTAAATAATGTGTACCATGGCCCAGTGCTGTGGTTGAAAAAGAGTATCTGGAAGAAAGCGCCAAATGAAAAGTTGATTTGAAACCCATTTACATTACATTCGCATTATTTTTGCGATTAAAAATAAACAAATGCTTTGGGGGACAGAGCCGATTACATGGTTGGACAAAAGAAGAGATGATGGTGGTCTAGTTGGGTAAATGGGCAATGTGGGCACATTGAAGCGAATGTTCTTGATTCATCCGGCTTGATTTCCGTGCCTTTAATGTGCCCAGTTCTAATTCTTGTAATGGTGGTGGTAACCTCACGGGAGCAGTTGAGCTGGGCTGTAGGGAACCCCCCACGCTTGTGAACGGACAGCTTAAGTTTAGCGATTGGCATCGGCAAGTGTAGTTAGCAATAGGGCCGTTTCCATGGACACTTTCGACCCCGGAAAAAACCTGCTTTTCACCGCATTCCGGTTATTAGCGGAGTTTATGTGGAATTTTTCTACTCCTGCTAGCTTCTGGAGTGGAAGCGGTGGTTCTATCAGGAATGCATTACGCGAAACAAGTTCGTCTACTAGCCGCTAAGGATGCTGGGTAAAAAACCGCTTTCTCTGGTATAATGGGAGAAACTCTTTTTACATGGAAACGGGGAATTTTTCAATCGGGTTTTTTGCGGGGCGGAGCCAAAGCGGGGATTTACCGGGTCGAAAAGTAAGTTGTAAACGCGGCTAATGAGGTGGTATTGAGAGTTCTGGCATCTTTAACCGTATCAGCCTGTTCATTCCCGGCAATGTCCACGTGGACTGGGACCCACTGTAAAATGCACTTCTTACCTTTATTTATGTTTTCAGAGTGTTGTTGATTTCTTGGCATAAAAGAGTGTTGCCTCTTTGTATGACTTGTAGTGCAGGCCTACAGTTTGAAAATATGACAACACCGTCGAAGGGAGTATCATGTCAGGGCGGTAGAAACTTCTATAGCCCTGGTATCATGTAATGATGAGTTGCAGGTGGAAAGGGCTTCACGAATGACGACGAGCTCGCTAGTAAAATTGGAGGCAATTTTTCCCACAAGAAACATGTACTGTTAGCTACAGACTTCAGGGTTGAACTCCATCGAAGATGTTGTCGGCCGTGTCATGCTTCTTCAATATGCTTTAAATGCTTTTGAGTGATGCAATAGTTCTCTACAGGAGATGACTTCCTGTATTAACCACTACATGTATGACCACAGCTATTCAGTTGTTCATTAAAAATATTCACAAATCCGGTGACTTCAAGACCATATCAATTATTGGCTCCGAATGCAATAGCTTTAATCTCAACTCTCATATTTTTCTATTTCTCTTTCATATTTCTAGAGATCACGGGTTGATTGTTAAATGGTCTTTATTTACGTAATGACTACTCTATGTTTCTGCATCAGACGGATAGCATCGGAGATGTCTATATGTGCACTAGGAGGTTTTATGTCTGTTCTAGGGTAATCTACAGTTTGGCACAAATGGGGTTCATGTTTGTTCACTAGACACCAAAGTAGTCATGCTTTTGTAGGGGCGTGCACAAAAATTTTGGGGCCCGTCACAAATGACTTTTACGGACCCTCCTCCATATTGCTTATCCAACATCCCCTACATATATTTCACCCTTCATTTTAAAAATCTCAGGACCCCTTCAGGCTCGGGCCCGGGGCAACAGGCGCCCCTTCTCCCCCCTCACCTATGCACGCCCTTGTGCTTGTACCTCAGACACTAGAAGGATTATGTTTCTGCATCAGAGGGTTCAGGTCGACTAAGAGTTTATCAATATGGATTATATTACTTGCATATTACATCACGTCCTAAAGGTGAGAATTTGAGAAAAGGTTTGGTTGGATGCAGCAAAGTTCGCGGAAATTCGCTTTGCCGAAGACAAAGGCCCCAGATCGTAATCCGCGATTGTTGAATTACCTTACTATCGACAAGCAGCTGCTTGCATACCTTCATCTTCTTCGTAGACGAGGAAAAACTTCTTCCAGCCCCAGACGTTGACGAGGCGGACGAAAGCGGAATTGAGGACGCTGGGGTGTGGATACAGGTTGACGGATAGTTGGTCCCTCAGCAGCCGCCAATCCCACCTGGACTCCACGTGGGGGACCTCCAGGTCGTCGCAGATGGACTGCACGTGCATGCGCGTGGGTTCCTTCTGGGGACCGAAGATGGCGGCCACCCCTTTTTGCAGCAGGCCGCAACCTGAAAAGAGGGCTCAGAATAAGTTATAGTGTATTTCGGGAGAAGTGATAGCGTTAGTAAACAAAGAGGGTTGCTGTTTGGCGCTAACATTTGCTATTACGCATTGGATTGCAACTCTGTTAGTGAACACTTAACTAATCTAATGGGCTAATCTGTTTTCGATTGTCCCAGCGATAAGCAGACAATAGTGTCACGTTGCTTTGTGTACTTAACAAGTCACGTTACTTTGTGTACTTACCTTAGTGTAATCACCAAGTGCCACGTTGCTTTGTGTATTTGCACAATTACTTCTCGCTGAATGCACTATAGCATCCAGAACTACTTTCACACTTGTTAGGGATCGTCAGTCTGGAATTGTCAAAACCATGAGGAAGGCGAAGCACCTCTTAGATCGCCCTAAACAGTTACTTTTTTTAAAAAATATATACAAGTAGGTGTGTTCTTTCAAAGTGTTTCAAGGGGGGGGGGTGCTTAAACATACATTACATGACAAAACAGCAAAATATATGAGTTGAATGAAGTGAGTAAACTCACAACTTTCTACTGCTTTGTGCATTCAGAATACAGTTGAAATCCCGTTACAAAAAACTTTAGACAGCAAATATCGTTCGATGTAACGGGTATTTTGTTGTTGTAATAGAATTCAAGCATACTAATGGCAACTAAAAAGGGAGTGAACGTTTACTTTAATAAAATTGATATTTCGTTGCATTGGTATTCTCTGTGATGAAATTTTACAGTGGGATCACTTGAGAAAAAACGCTCTAATTTGTGTGGGGCAAAAAGATGCTAACGATGAAAATTTGTTTTGATTATTGTTCAAAAAAACCAAATGCCAATTATACCAGCATGATTGTTTTATAACTAAAATGATATTTCTGTGATCTACAAATGGCCTTTTTGTAGCACCCAGCAATTAAAAGAATGAAGGACATGAAATAGTTTAATATTAAATCACTTTTATAATTAAAAATTTTCTTTCTTTGGGAATGGAAGAGGGTTGAAGATTTCTGTGTACGCCCCTGGTCATCATAAATGTGTGTCACATTATCAAGATTACGCCTGATCATGAAATATTATTTGATAATTTTTACTAATAATAAAGCTCAAAGTCTCTGTCTGGATGTCTGTAGGATGTCTGAATCTCTGTGACGCGCATAGCGCCTAGACCGTTGGGCCGATTTTCATGAAATTTGGCACAAAGTTAGTTTGTAGCATGGGGGTGTGCACTTCGAAGTGATTTTTCAAAAATTCGATTTTGTTCTTCTTCTATTTCAATTTTACGAACATTTTCCGGAGCAAAATTATCATAAGATGGACGAGTAAATTACGAAACTATTATGACGTGGAATGCGAGAGCGAATGAACATAGCCAGTTGCGAGGAATTCGTCATCCATTATTTGTAAATATACAGGCGAACCGAATGACCTTTTAATTTTCAACTACGGGCAAAGCCGTGCAGGTACTACTAGTGAATTTATATTCGATTAATGAATTTTTGGAATTCATTTATCAAATGAATTTTTTAGCTTTTGTTTAGAATTTGGTTAAGCGGAGTTGCCATAAATTCTTACAACGCCATAAATATATCCATTTAACACCCGCAGTATGTTTTAAAAAACAATATAATCTCCCTTTACCTAGTTTTACTTCAAAAGATACTCTCTATATATAAATATATATATTTCAAATAATTATAATTACATCTTTTCTTTTTCCTTTCTAAGGGGCCATTCATTAATTACCTAAGGGTCCCGAGGGGGAGGGGGAATTAGAAAAATGTCTATATTCCCTTACTGGGGGGGGGGCGCTCAAACCCATTTTTACGTAATATTTTTCCAATTCGATTTTTCATATTAGAAATTGCGCGGTCAAGTGGTTTGGCAGGGATCCTATTTCATTTGCGTATGGAAGATAAAAATGTATTTGGGTAAGCTGTTTTTTACTTGTTTTACAAAGAATGAATAGTGTAAAATATAATAAAAGAATCGCACTATGTATGGCATGTTTTATTTTAAATTAGTTGCACATCATATAATCTATTTTAAAAATAAATATGTCTGATCTACGTCAAACCGGGTGTTCTAGTGTAATTGATCCTCTTCTAACAACATATTATTATTTCGAAAAACGAAATGGAATCTTACGTAAGAAAAGGGGGGAGATGTTTGAAAAATCTTAAGTATCCTTACATGGGGGTAGGGGAAGGTCACAAATTGCTCAAATCATCCTCACGTAATTAATGTCTTTTAGATAAATTTTGAGTAAAGACTTTTATTTCTTTTTCTTTTTTTTTTTTTGCTACCTAAGATGGTTTTTCTCAAAAATAGTCTTTTTTTTTTAATTTTATGGTTACATATTCATTGACATTCTTTTAATTGTTCTCTAAATTTCATTAATGGTACCCGCATTATGAATCATTTTTTTTACTTTTAAATTTATTCGGGATACAGATTTTGACTACTCCATAAAGTTTTCCTAAATTATAAAGATTTTTTTGAACTTAATAACTATTGGGTTTTTTGTTTAAATGTTTGTTTATTTCTCGTTTTATGAAAATTTACCCCAAGTTCATTTCTTTATACAATCATTGTTAATATTACATTTTTAAGTCTACACCTCCATTTCATTTTATTTTTTAAATCTTGGAAAAATTTTAAATACTCTTTTCGGGAAAAAAAGCTGAGAACGAAAGGAAAAAAACTGAGAATTGAAGAAAAAGAGAGAGAGAGAGAGAGAGAGAGAGAGAGAAAACCCTCATTGAAGATAGCCGTTTTTATGAGATAATCGACTTTGTAAATTAAGCTTTATGTATACACATCTGTGCTTTTTTAATGTTCCATAAACTGTTTATCTTATTTCGTTCAAATTTCGTGCTTCAGCGCTATTTAAAACAACAATATCTTACATGCTTAGAGCTGAAGTTTTTTTCCACCTCTTTTTTTCCCCCTTTTTCCCGTCGGAGTATAAAAACGAAAGGTAAACGAATAAAATGTTGTTGGTATACATAAAAAAAAGTTGTGGCTTTATTTTTAGTGGGTAAGAATCCTTGCTGAGATAGTGACGTCGATAAAGAGATTTTTTTCCCGCTACTGCAGGAGACATTTTCTATTTTCGGCGACACAGAGCTTTGCCGCGAGAACAACTCATTGTGTGCTTGTAGTCTCGAAATCAGGAGACAATTTCACAACACGCGGTCTCACCACAACGCGGCTTTTTGCACTTGCTCTGACTTGAGGGCTAGGGCAAGATAATTTTACTTCTGATCTGTCAGGATTAATACCACTTATTTCAAAGAAATATCAAATTTTACATCCAATTTTATAAATCAGATTGTTTGCACGATAAATGAAATTTGAAACGATCTCCCCCAAGGGGCGTTTCGAAGTTAAATTTTTGGAAGGGCTGAAACTCTCACTTTGCCGAATGAACGTCAAATTTTGGCGAATGATGATAGTTTTGCAGAATCGTCATACAAAATTTTTCGAACGATGATAATTTTGCCGAATGAAACTCCAATGCCGAATAAGGAAGTTTTTGAGAGGTGACAGTGGTCTCCCATGGCATCTCATCGGGGTGCCCATGTCCCCCCCCCCAAAAAAAAAGTTCGCAATCAAAGTGTAATTTGAAAATGGAGTATTCTGAATTTAAAAAAAAAGGTTTGTTATTTCAAAATTTTCAAAAAGGGGAAAGATACTAGTCAGTAATATTATGCAGTGAGTATTATCCTCTTTCTCTTCCTGGGAAATTAGGAACTTTTATGTCTGATTTGGTTATGAATATTTTTCGTTTTTTTCTTTTTTTAATCTTTTGAATTAAACGTGATCTATTTGAAAGCCATAGAAAAAGTTTTAGACTATGTAAAAAAAAAAAATAATAAATCTTTTCAAACAAGTAAAATTTCATATTTTAAAAATTCTTCTCATTTTTATGTGCTTAAATGTCGTTTTTTATACTTATTGCTACCTTACTTTTATGGGTAAGAAGAAACTCGATTTTAAATCCCATCAAAGCAGGGTGTTTTGAGTTTTTCAGTTGATACAGAAAACGAATGAAAGTAGCGATTTTTTCTCGCAATTATTACTGACCCAGGCAACGCCGAGTATTTTTGCTAGTACTTTGATAATTGAAATTTTAACTCTAACACCAGTGGATTAACCTTAAACTCCAGTAGATAGCGTTAATTGTTTTGGTTTCTTCGTTTACCTAAAATGAAAGTCTTATCAGTAAAACAGTTAAGTTACCGGATCGAGTTCAGCCTTGTCACGATAAAACCGTTCCCTACACGTTAAACATTATCAAAACATATTATCAAATTATCATGCCGTGGCGTGAGTTTCATTGTTGAAGCACGCGGGTTACTCGATCATCGACTATTATTTATATGGGGATTATTGAAATAGCATTTCAGATTTGTATATTTTCTTCTTAGGCTGGTGAGGTGCGCAGAATTGACCGATTGGGTAGGGTAACTTTGTGTGCTGCAAGTTTTCAGTTTTTACCTTCTAAACTGGTTTAAAAACATAATCAGTCAGATGCTTCTTGAAGAAATTTTGGATGTCCCATGTTTTACTTGTAGAAAGAATCAAACAGGTCGTGGTTATTCAGTAAGTTACCGCCCTGTAGCCAGAGCTAAGGCAGAAACACATGAAATACACCGCCAACTCACTCAAATTTCATCCAAAGACTGCAGTTTTGTGCTTATTAGCACTCATCAGTCCGGCACAGGAGTGATTGAGCTGCAGGTGGAAAACCTCTTAAGGAAGCCAAGAGTGCCAAACAAATTGGTAGCTGGCGGACTGAGCTGACGGTGTATTTCATCGGTCGTTTGAGAATTTGCCCTTTTTCCTTTAAATACAAATTAAAGTAAAAAATAAATAAATAAAACTGAAAAGAAATAAATTACAAATAAAGAAATTAAAAAAAAAAAAAAAAGATAAAGATAAAAAGTAATAAATTACTTGCAAGTGCATTACCCTGCATGTGATTCTGCTGGCCCCATGCTATTATTTTTATTGCATTTGACGAAATACAATGAGGTGATTCATTTTTATTACTTACATAATTGTGTCGCTTTAAAGCTGTCCTGAGAGTGGAGTTTCTCGACGAGTGCTACCATCCGGGAGTTCGGCAGGAGCGTTTCGTCGGTGTTGAGCCAATCAACGGCGATCCGGAATGCCAGTTCGAGCTCATCATCTTCGGATTCAAACAGTCCCGCTTCATCATGGAAAGAAACAACGTGCGATTTAAGTTAGTATCGCTTTAAGCAAATGTTACTCATAATGAGCTAAGTGGTCTGTTCAGTGACTTTTAATTTACGTTAGGTACACTGCATTCAATTGCAGTCGGACCTCGATATAAGGTCACTCGGGACTTTGCAAAACTGTCTATCTAAGCGGGATGACCTTATAACCGATTCATACATATTTTCTCATGAATAAGCATGCCCATAGATCAATTCTTTGCTAACTTCAACACATTCAAATATATCAGTTGATTAGGTTGTAGTATAGTTTGACCAATTTAAAGCAAGTACAATTTTGGTTGGTTGCATTAAATTTATTGGCGCAAGAGCCTTAATGGGCTATACTGCGTCAAACAATTGTCGACAAATAGAAAAAATGCCTAAGAAAAGGGAAATTTCACTGAGAATAAAGCACACAAAATCTAGAATTTTGAAGAGTTTAGTCGAAATAAACAAATAAACGAAGTTTCAAAATTTTGAACAACAAGCCAAAAGGGAAAACAGAAGAATAATTTTGAGCAACTTTAAAACATTTAAAGATGAACAAAGATCAGACGAAAACAAGGACAAAAGGACGAACACTAAACTACAGAACGGAATCCAATCTCCTGAAGAAAGGGGAACAATTTATTTATTTATTTAATTTATTTTTTTATAATTTTGGAATCAATAACATTTTTTAAATGACTTTGAAAAATGTTCATTTAGAATAAAGCTGCATACAAATATGCCCAAGCAAAGTACTGATGCACAACTAACCTTACTTGAAATTGTCAATAATACAGGACTGTTGCTATTTTTCTTTAATTTAAGCGCATTGGTTTCTATAGTTTCTGAAAATTTCCTTTAGATCTCTTATGCCTCGTCAAAAAATGTCTCACGACGCGCACACGCTGAGTGCTTGTGTTACTGATTCATTTCTTTTGATATCACTTTCTACTGCATTATCTACACTTCATGCTTTGTTAGTAAGAGGAATGACTTTTCAGTTTTTAAGGATCGTATATTACGGAAAATGCTTTGGAAGGGAATCTGTTAGGCACTGAAATCATTAACAGAAAGTCAGACAAAAGGGCCCTTATCTGCGATTACTGTATTAAGACCTGATCATATACCCAATAATACATAACAAAGAATTCCAATTTAATGAGCCGGAACTTAAGAGAAGTGACTTTATATACGGGGTGACCTTATAAGCGTTTGACCTTATATCGAGGTCTTGCTACATCTACCATCGCGTTACGGATGCATTACATTACATTACATTCTAGGGTCCCCCCTACTTTCACTATACGTGATTTAACTGGTTGTATGGGTGACTGAAGACAGCTCTGTTTTTCCGATCCCGACAAGAAACCGAACAAACCAGAACTTTCAAAATTGTTGATTTGGAGTAGGAACTTGTAAGACTTTGTGACTAAGGCATATTTAACGCGACCCAGTCACCATTAATGAGCACGGATGATCTTCCATCGGCTGGCATCGAACCTGGGCCCTTTGGTTACGATTTTGACGCTTTATCGATCAGGCTACCACAGCCTCCGTTACGGGTGCACGATGATAGTGCACAACTCTTTTGAACTTTATTCCAGAGATCGATCCTCTAATCAGGGACACACTTAATCAGCGCAAACATCCTGCCTTCTGGTTAGGTTGTTAGATTTTGTATTGCTTTATTTACCAGATACAAATGTTAATTAGAGTTTGAAAGCAAGTATTATTTAGATGTGCAGATAATAATGCATTTGAGTTTCTTTTAATAAACATATTTTAATAATTTTACTGATAGTGATTTAAGAACCCTTTCGAATTTGGTGATCAGAACCCAGGCTTTATGAAACCGTGTGGTTGTCGTGTCCCACCTATTTATGTTATGCAATCTGTGGTATTTTTATAGAAAAACCTACACAATGTTTTCTTGGAAAGCATTACAAAGCTACAAAGGTACTTGTATTTAGCTACTACTAGTAGCAGAGGTGAAAATATTTCTATATGTTTTTTTTTTTTCAAACAGCATAAAGTGAGATTTTATGCGAAAACTACACTACAACATACTTCATCGTTGAACTAAGTTTATTTATTCTTCTGTCTGTATATTGCGAAACATAAGAATTTATCATCGGTTTCTGGTCATGTACTTTTTAATGACTTGATATTTCTTTTTCGTTTTTTAATTTGTAAGGACGGGGTTTGCTTAATGGCACGGCCCCTTTAGAGAAAAATAGTGTGAAAAAATTACTTATAAAAAAAAAGCTAACTGCAGTTTCTCACTAAATCCTGATGCGGTACGGTGAATGATTTTGTGTGCAACATTACACTATAGTTTTAAGGACCGTTTGAACTGAATTGTGAAGTGGACAGCAACTTACAGCTAAAAAAGAAAATAGAGCCAAAAGGAAAAATTTTTTGGTTTCAGTTTTTCTGTCTCTAGAAGACGTGATTAAAAGTTCAACTAATAGTTAATTAGTTGTTAATAGAACTTAATAGTTGAACTACACAGATAAACAACTTTGATTACAGTAAAACAACGATGCACAAAATTTTCATTTTTTTTAAAATGAATAGAGTACTTTTAGTGTTTTTCTTTATTCAACATGATAAAATGTTTTAAATAGATTACATGTGTTTCATTTTGTACGTCACGATACTTTAATAAATAGTTTAATGATTGAATACCACTTACCAAGTCATATATATATTAACATTTTGAGCAATATAAATGTGATATTTTTTATTGTCTAATAATATGGCACACAACAGTACATTCGCACCGTGGGACTAAGGGTAAAAGATAGGGTGTGGACGAGAGAGAGAGAGAGAGATGAAAGTTGACGAATTTATATTGCTAATCCTCTATTGAGTCGCGATTGCCTTTTTGCTCTATTAAGAATTGAAGTCAAATTAAAATATCAATTTCAATTTTTTATGCATTTAGTATTTCTTTTAAACCCTAATTATGTATCCTTGTACCGGACAAAATTAGCATTTAGTATTGAAGGCATAAAAAATCAACCAATTGCTTGCTGAAGCTTATTAGTTTGAAATGTGTGGCTAGAATAGAACAATATAAAGAAAGACCGGTTGCTGTACAACGTGCAAACCAGAAATATGAATCACAAGATAAAAATCTACTAAAATAAACGAATATGCCTACCACATAATGAAAATCGTTGCAGTTCACAAGTTATAATCCAAAATCATAATGTTTTGCACTTTCTCTGCCTCTCGTTGATCTTTATGAATTTCATCTTGCAGAAAGTTATGCGTATTTAGCTGTTGTATAATGAAGTTCATTGTAACAAGTACAAAAACTCTTGTGCCGAAATTCGAAACGTTCAACAGACTATAATGCGTGATGACGTTTTTTTTTTTTTTTTAACTTATATTAAGAACTCTTAACGCGAAGCTACTTTTTGTTTTGAAGTTTTGTGAAATAACGTTTCAGTAGTACAATGTACAAAAATAAAAACCGCAGGAGTGATTTTCTTCAACAGTTATTAAAAGTATGGTGATAGAAATGAGAAACAGGGTTTTGTAATTTTTCTGTCTACACTCTCAGAAATGGACTTTCAAATTTGACGAAATTTTCTTCGTTTTTGACGAAACCACTTCCAGGGATATGCTCCGAGCGAACATTTCGTCAAATTGAAGAAACTGCTTTTGTTAGTGGTTTGAGGATGCGAATTTCATCAAATGTAACGAAATATTTCTTTTCGTAGTTTTGAGAGCATTAGTTTCGTCAAATTAATTTCGTCATATATAAGGACTTTAATTTCGTAAATTTTTAAGAAAATTTATTTATTTTTTTTTCTTTGAGCACATTAGTTTTTTTTTTTATTTTTGAGAATACAGTCGAACCTCGTTAGTTCGAACACGCTTAAAACAAATAACTGCTGAAATGAACTTTTTTGCAATGATTGTCTTATTGTTTATTGGTTTTTGGATAAAGCGAACCACGTTTTATAATAATCAATTTTAATGGTCCCTTTAAGTTCGTTATAACGAGGTTCGACTGTATTTTATAAGATTTGTGTGCGTGTGATCATATTCTAACTTCAGAATCTTACCACCGTACTTTCCCACTTTATTGCGTATAGTCACTTTAACAGGCCCGTCATTTGCGGGGTCAGGGGGTCAATTGACCCCCCCCCCCTCCCGTCTTGATTTTTGAACATTCATGTTTTTACACATGACTGGCCGTTGTTTTAGTTCGTTTTCTGTAACATTTTTATTGAGTACAGACTCTATGTCATATTTGGGAAAAAATTGAAACAACGGGCCTGCAGCCCCCCTCCCCCCATCAAAAAAAGACAAGTACTTGTTAAAAAAAGAGGCACATAAAATATGTCAAGCAAATTTTTATTTATGTAAAAATGCAAACAAACAACTTCTTAAAAAAGGTAAAACAAATCATTGCAGAATAAACTCCCCACGGTATCTAATTAAATCCCCCATAATGGGGATTTTCCTTCAAAAAATCTAATTTTTGTCGGATATTTTCCAAATTTGGCACAGAGGTTCTTTATTGGAGGCTCGGGAATTCACACAAGGTCGTTTATGTCCCTCTGTGTGTGTGGGGGGGGGGGGGGACAGACAACCCCGCATTGAGGGTTCTCCGTATTAAAAAAATTTTTTTTGTCCGATCTTTTTTAAATTTGCCACAGATGTTCTTAGATGCTCAAGAATCACGCAGGGTAGTTTTCATCACTTTATAAAGGGAGAGGGGGGGGGGGGGTTCCTTGAAAAAATCCAATTTTTGTCGGATCTTTCCAAAATTTTACACATAGGCTCTTTGATGCACGGGGATTCACGCAGGGTATTTTTCGGCCTTTTATGGGGGGGGGGGGGGAGGGCAACCCCTATGGTAGTTTTCCTACAAAAAATCCAGTTTTTGTTGGATCTTTAAGAATTTGGCAGAGTTTCGTTATTTGATGCTCAGGAATTCTCATAGGGTGGTTTTCTTTCCGCTATGGGGGGCAACCCCCATACGGGAGGGGTTCTTATGAAAAAACAGTTTTTATCATATCTTTTCCAAATTTGGAACAGAGGTCCTCTGATGCTCAGGAATTCACACATGGTAGTTTTCAACCCTCCATGATGGGCGGGGGGGAGCAACCCCGCATTGGGGGTTCTCCTTATATAAAAAAAAGTTTTTGTCCGATCTTTACTAAATTTGCCATAGAGGTTCTTTGATTCTCAGGAATTCAAGGAGGTTAGCTTTTGTCAATGTATGGGTATGGGGGGGGGGGGCCCGATAGGGGTTTTCCTTGAAAAAAATTCATTTTTTGTCGGATCTTTTCAAAATTTGGCATAGAGGTTCGTTCATTGATGCGCAGGAATTCTCATAGGGTAGTTTTTGCCCCGCTATGGGGGACAACCACCAAATAAGGGGTTTTCTTACAAAAAAAAACAGTTTTATCATGTCTTTTCCAAAATTGTCACAGATGTCATTTGACGCTCGGAAATTCCCGTTTTCGTCCCGCTATGGAGTGGGAAACCACGTATGTGTGGGAGGGGGGGGGGTCTTAAAAGAACCCAGTTTTTGTCTGATCTGTTCCAAATTTGGTACATTTGTCTTTTGATGTTTCGGAATTCTCATCGTGTAGTTTTCGTCCCGCTATGTGTGGCAAACCCCATAGGAGTTTTCCTTATAAAAATCCAGTTTTCGTCGGATCTTTTCCAGATTCGGCACAGATATCCTTTGATGCTAGAAATCCACATAGGATAGTTTCCCATGGGGTAGTATTCATATGGGGTACTACCCCATGTGATTAAAGAACCTATGTGCCAAATTAGAAAAAGATCTGACAAAACCCTGGATTTTTGTAAGGAAAACTCCCCTAATTGGGGAGGGGGGTGCCCCTAAAGCGGAAAGAATATTTCAAACTGTTTGACCTACATCGCTATGTAAGGATGGCGATGCATCACGATGTAGAAATTCCTACATCGCCCTGCCCCTACTGGAAATATAAAAGTGCTACTTCCTCAGCAGACATTGGGTTCTGGAAAAATAAATCATGTGCCACTTTTATGCACAGTTAGATCGATATATGCTTGGGAGAATATTGCTGAGAAGTTTCTTCTTCATTGCATCGCATGAAAAAATTCCAGAAAAAAAAAATCCAACTTATACCAATCCAATTTTTATCCAACTTATACCAAAAATTTCAAAGAAAAAGTACAATAAAATGGACAACTTTAAGTTAATACATATTTGTTCTAAAATTAGATACAGAAAATAAAATTAGATAATCTTAAGAAAAAGCTTACCTTTTTCTTTTTCCAATTAATTATTTGTTTTATTAATTTTGCTTGTATGTAGAATGTTTATTTGGACAAATTTATGTTTAATACAGGAACTTTATTATTGCATGCATTTCATACTTCATACTTTGAAAACAATTCTCTGCCGAAATTGTACAAGGTATTTGCAAATATAAATCTTAAACAAATGCAGATGTGAAATAAATCTTTTGGTAAAATTAATTTAGTGTAATGTTTGTTAAATAATTATAAAAATATACCTTTGCTTTTTACCCTTAAGTTTTTATTTTTATCTCCAAACATGTGTAACATGAAATCAATGTATAATATACGAACATTTAGAATATTGTTATAATTATGAAAAGGTCTTCGTCTGTCCTTGTTCCGATTATCTCCGTGATGTTGGATCCATCCTAAAAAAGTTTTAAAAAGAGAATATATACATTATAAGTAAAGGTTTAAGTCCATGGGTGTATGCCATCATACACATGGATTTTTTTTTCTATTTCGAGGAAAGTTTTACGATTAAATTCAGCAGTTTATTTCTGAAATAAAACATGTTTTCACGATTTCTTTCAAAATCTGAGTTTTTTTTTTTTTTTTTTTTCTTAAGTTACAAAGCTACGATTCGCTTGTGACTTTGAAAAGCATCTGATTTAGTTTTCGTATTTTTCAAAATATGATTATTTCAATGCTGATAGCTTTTTTTTCAAGCAGATTGCAAGAATGAGTTATTTTTACAGCGGATGAACAAAATTTTTATTTAGGCAGCTAGACTCTCAGTTTCTGAAATTAATTTCTGAATAATATTCTAGAATTAGAGTTTCTTCAATTTATCGAGAATCAGCATTATTTAACCATTAAACGAGTTAATTCTTTTGCACATCAAGTCGTGAATTTTCATTTTTTTGAGCTATAAAAAAATCAAAAGTGCGAAAACTGTTGATCTCTGATTTTTTTTTAAATTTATTTTTTATTTTAACCGATAGCCAAAATACACAGGGGTTTTTTTTTTTTTTTTTTCAGATTTTCGTGTTCCGTTTTCTTCACGAATGTTTTCTGAAGTACTCTCCCCCCCTACCCAAATTAGCTCCAATAAAGTACTTATGAATTAAGCAGTACTGAAACTGGTGATTATGATTTTATTTGCACATTTTTCAGAGATTTTATTGTGCTATGTTATCAATAAACAACATTTACTTACCGAGCTTTACCTCCTTAAACCACTATCAAATTAGAGTCAAAAACCCAGGGCTCCAACACTCGAAGCCACGCTCCATTTCATAAGTTAACTAGTAATTATATAAAGCTACCTTCTAGTTGATGGATAGGGATTTAGTAGAAAAAAATTGATTTTTCTGCTATACTGGGGGTAGAGTACTTACAAAATGGGGCGTAGCTTAAGGGCGTGTGTACTTCGGATTTTTTTAACTCAGCTGGTAATGATTTTAAGAGGGAATGCTTGCCGAGTAAAGTTGTTAATTGATAGTATAGTATCTTGAAATCTTTAAAAAATATTAGAACAAAATCATAAAATCATCAGAATCAATCACTAGTACAAAAATATTCAAACGTAGCTCTACTTACTAGCTTGCGACGGAGACGAAAGGAGTATCACCTTTTAACTAAGCATATTTGATTTTTAAAATATGCAATTTTCACGCAGTAAATAAAAAACGCCAAGGGAGAAGAGCTGCCAAAGATAGGGGAAACCCAATAACAAAGTGCATTTTCTTGTTTGTGTCTTGAGAACTAATTGACTGATATCAATGGATTTTTTTTTCAAAGGTATATAATGAAAATAGGGACTAGTGTGGTGAGCAAAGCTTGTTACATATATAAAGCTCATCATATATTTTCATTATCCTTTTAATTTTTCATATATTTTCATTATCCTTTCAATTTTTCAATTGAAGATCGGTTAAATTTTCAGACATTTTACTTTATATCCAGCAAAATCACAACTCCAACTAAAAGATTTGGACTTATTGGAAGTTCATCTATAAAATGCTTCTTAGTCTAATTTAATGTAGACCTGGATTTCTCACTTTTTGTTGACAATATCTTGAGGCGGCAAATATGGCAATAAAATTAATGCTGCATTTATTTTAGCTGTAGAAACTATGTATAATGGAAAAATTCATAATTATGACAAATCATGTAACACAAATTGACATAGAAAAACTTATAAATTTAGTGCATGAAGTGGGAAAATAAACAACAAAAAAAATTTAAAAAAAAAATAGAACCGACTTCAAAATTGCTCTAAAAAGTGAAAAATAATTTTATTCTTTAAACACCATCGATAATGCTTTTAAACATAATTTTTGAAGTTGGCGCAAAAACAAAACGTAAAATCCAGTGTATCCATACTTAGTTCATATTTTTTTTCAGAAAAGCATCCAAAGTTACGAACGAAACATTTATATCGTTATTCAAATATGCTGTCATCAATGCATAATGTATGTGATAGTGAGGAAACTGGGCCTGGTTAAATTTATAGTTGTATTTGAGTTATGGCTGTGAATGATTTTATCCTTCGTTTTTGCGCCAACTTCAAAAATTATGTTTAAAAGCATTATCGATGGTGTTTAAAGAATAAAATTATTTTTCACTTTTTAGAGCAATTTTGAAGTCGGTTCTGTTTTTTTTTTTTTTTTTCCAAAATTTTTTTATTTCATTCTTTTTAGTGTAAATGTAGGTATTTCAGAAATAGTAAGAAGTTACCATCACGAAACTTCACATTTTTTTCTTAAAAATGCTCCATACTAAAAAAAAAAAAAAAAAAAAAAAAAAAAAAAACTATTGACACGCGTTAAACTTTAAGCGATTGGCACTAAAAACTTATCTTTGTTCCTCTCTGGAAATCATGTGTAGTTAATTTAATTATAACCATTTAAGTATTGCGTTTTTCCTAACTAATTTACATTTCACAGCATCTAAGTTGCTCATGATGCAATCCTGTATTTTCTTACTTAGCCCCGATCATCTCTTATCGGCATAGATGATAACGATAAAAATACTACAGAGTAGTTGAGGCAAACCTAATGATAGCATTGTGAAGGCTAAGCAGATCCTAATCACTGTATCACCTCGCTTCCAGGTTAGGTTTACCCCTACTATGGAGCAATAGCACTGAAGAAAGGAAGATTTTGATAATTCCCATAGGGTTACTATAAATCAGCAGGGTTACTAAAATAAAATTATTTATGCCAAAAATGAGACGACAGCGCCTGATTTTCCATTATCGAAATATCCCTTGAAGAAATTTGATGCTTGCTTCAGAGAAGCCTTCATTCAAAATTATCATTACAATTACTATTAATGTTACTGTTGTATGGCACCAAACTTTCATAACAATGGGTTTCATATTTAATCTAATAGAGAAATTGCATGAAATTTATTGTTTTTTGCCCATAACTTTTTTTCTAAAGGACAAATATGGTCAAACAAAGTAATGGGACCTAAGTTGAGCCATCCCCTATCCATTAAAAAAATAATCATCAAAATCGGTTCACTAGGTGAGACGCTGTGAGTGGACAAAAAAAAAAACATACATACGGTATGAACTGATAACCGCCTTCTTTTTGAAGTCGGTTAAAAATGCTTATTATTGTTATTACAACTTTCAAACATGCTATACTATCTTTTCTTTTTTTCTTTTTAAATCGAGGTTAAACATTAAAACTTCACTTCAATAATTTATTTTAATTTGCGGAAAAATTGAAAAATCATTGAAAATATTCTGCTGAAATATCAAGCACAAAGACAGAGTTCTTTATGGAAATTAATATTTTCTCTATCTTAAAATGATTTTATCAAATTTATATTTACTTTACTTCATGTTTTATGCAAGTAAAAAAAAGGCTGCACAAATAATGAACAAAAGCACTTATTGCTAGAAACATCTGCCGCAGGGAAAGAGATTATATAAACAACGTGGGGTAAGCTGGTAAGCATATTGGGGGATTGGTATATAGTATTTGTTTAAGAAAATAAAAATGCAGAATGAAACAAATTTGAACTATTAAACTAAAAAATACACTTCGTTTAACAGAATTATTTTTGTAAAATTCATGGAAAAGAATGAAAACACATAACCATGTAATATATTCCATGTTGAAATTAAAAGCTTCAAAGTTCTATGCCTTTTATAAAAGCGTCAAAACGCTTTTAGCAAGTCAACGTCAAAGCGCGTGGAAACATAGTCAAAAGGAACATTTTCTTTTACAAATAAAAAAAACAACGCTAGCTAAGCCTAACGTGGAGGTGACTCAGAGTTAACACACACAGAATTCTAAACCTAATCGAACCGTTCGTTTTCAATTTTAATGTGTTTTAAATTCAACTATAAACAGAACACTAAACAAAAATGTAACAATACATAAAAGAAGGCACATTGCACATACAAATTTCAATAAATACTAACCTTTTTTATGAATCCTTGAGAATAAATATGATTTAACGAGCAAGTACAAGATTGAAACGAAAACTCCCAGAATGCACTGCAATGTGACGAAATCGAGACGAAATAATTTCGTGAAAAATTTGAGATTTCTGGTTTCGTCAAATATCACGTGATTCGGTGACGAAAGGATCGTCGAAAATAACGAAATAGTGCTCGAGGATTGCCGAATCGTTAAAATTGAGCGTTTCATTTTTGACAGTGTATTAAACACTTTTATCTTCAAGTTAAATTATGGAAGCATTAGCAGAGTGTTTGTTTTTGCATTTTCTTTTGAGTAAACATTTATCTGTTCAGTGCGTAAGATTTATACAAATCGCTCAAACTAGCACTTAAACCCGTAAAAACACATAAACTGTTTATATCTGCAAAGAACATCATGGACGGAGATTTAGTTTTTTTTTTTTAAAGAAAGAAGGATAGAAATGTTTTTACTGTTTTCTTCGTGAAAATGAAATTAAATGTATGCCAAATGCAGTCCTTTTGTTTTTGTCGTGAACTCCAAATTGAATCCTGAAACATTAGTTGAAGTTCAGAGAAAATTATGCAGTTCTTTTTCTTGCCAACATTATTGTTACCATCGCGAGGAAATAATTGCTGAATTTGGTCAAAAAGGAACAAAGAGCTTTTGGAAAAAAGGCACATCGATGAAAGAGTGCAGCTGTATATTTTTATACCAATATATTCTAACAATACACAAATAAAGGACAAGCTAGGAAATCATTGACAGCGAAGAGAGAATCATTGTAGAGAATGTCAAATTGGTCGCCCTTTTGAAAAGCTAATGGAACAAAACGCAAACTTTCAAATTTTTTGTATTAATGCTAACTTAATGAATTATATCTTAGTGGCACATATATTTACCCCAGATACACATCCCTTGGGACAAAGTACATGAATTCGGGAAGGTGATGCGGTTGATGATTCATATCTTACTGTCCCGCATCTACCAGGAGACACATCGTTTTGAAAAACTAAACGTAGGATGAAAACACCTAATATTGTGTACCTTTTGTTTTTGTTACTTAAAACAAGCATGGTTTAGAAAAAATAATGATATTGTACTTAAAATGAAATTTAGTAATCTGTAATGAAGAATCATTTGTGTATAAAAGCTTAAGATAAGTGCACCTATAGTTGATACTACACCAGAAGCGGATAACGTCTTCGAAAAATAAAGGAAATGGAACTTTTCCTTTGATAAGTGAACCCCTAAAAATGTCCACGAGGTGCCTTTACCTAACACCAAAAAGTTTAAATATAAATTTAATTTTTAAAACAATCTGGAAAAGGTTCATTCACACGGAGTGACCTATTATGGACCTCTGAAACAACACTAGTACACAGCTTTTTGCTGTGCAAATTATTTGCACTACAAACAAATGTTATTCTTCTTCGATTACCAGCGCTGATCATATGAGCCTATTTGCTGCATTTTTGACGCCGTACCCACTGTTCACTATTCAATTCTGACCACTTGAAAATGACAATGCACAATTTTACACACAACGTCATTTCAACTTCCCTTTCACTTCTCCATTCTTCCTTTTCTGAAGAAAAAGAAACTTGAGTATATTGTGCATTGCACTTCATAGTGCTCCCTATCCTAGATTCGGCACTTCGGAGAATTAAAAAATTAAAATCATTAATTGTAGTTAATACAAAGGTGCCCATCCTCCCAAAAAGGCGATGGTACCTTCCCTCAAATTAAATCAAAATCCAATAAAAAGAATCCCCCTAAAAAATTCAATGAAGCAGTCTGTGCCATGAACGCTCCTTCGTATGCACCAGGAAGGCTAACACTCACGGACAGTTTTCGTTCTTGTAATATGAAATTAACTTAAATAAATCTTACTTTACTATTAAAATGACTTTTAAAACCACTTATGTCACACACGTAACAGAATGTATTAGTTTTTCTACCGACAATGTATGAGCTACTAAAGAAAAAAAAATGTCTGGAATATTTACTCAATATATGTAGACGCATGTAAAAAAAACCATGGTTCATTTCACTTTCAAAACTTCATACGAAACTAAAAAGTGAAATAAGGTGCACCCTGTTAACGGATTTTTGGAGTCACACAAGTAACGCTATATTTAAAACTTTGTGAAAATTTTTAGAGTTATGCTACAGTAAAAATATTGCGACTAAAATAATCCCAGGTGTTATCCTACTAAAGAAAAATGAAGGATATTTTAATAATTTCATCTAAATTAATATTGCTATTTTCAAAAAAAAAAGTCAGAAAGTCACACACGTAACGGTGAAATAAACCTTTACCGAAAAACCATTTTTAAGGTTTTAGCTCTGTCAAATTTTTCATATAGATATTTGCATCTCCATTTGTTACAAAAATTAGTGTCTGAGCATGTGTTCGTACGAATTTTTTACACTTTCCGTCATGAAATTCAGCGGTACGATTCAGGGGCAGCAAATAGGGGGGTCAAGAGGGGGCGATCGCACCCCCAAATTTTTTGAGAGGAAAGATAAAAAGTGAGCAAATTCAATTTACGTAAATCGCCAATCAAAGTTAAAGAAAAATAATCTTGCTGGTTCTTCGTAATGGTTGATGAAACTTGACACATTTCCAGACAAGAGCAAGTATTTTCCGTTTTTTAAATTATTAGAAATTCGTCAAGACTTCACCGGCCTTTTCAGAACAGAAAAACTGATGAAGAATCATGGTTAATTATAACGAAAGACGTAATTTCCTCATATAGGCTAAATATCTCGTTCTTGTGTGCTCTGCGTAACGATGGTTATGAGAGGTCCGTGCAGTGGTGTGGCTGCATGATTTTCAGAAGAAAATGCCTTGGTATTTTATATTCATTGTTACGCTCATACTTTAAGTGTGTCTATTTAATGAGTGTTCATCACTTTCTTCTGCTAGAAACACATTTCAGCTGCTCAATGCATAGTATGCTTTCATAGATACTCTTTAAAAATACATTCTATTTTAAAAAAACATATCTCGCATCAACAAATATATTTTCTGGGGACTCTTTAACTATGCAGTCCCCCCCCCCCCCCATCGTGATTATTTGCTGTTAGCCGAATATGTGTTTTGTTCCATACTGAGGTAATCCGTATTTAAGAAACTCGACTCCCCAAATGAAATGCTGAAATGCCGCACCTGTGTACGATAGTCTGAAGAAAGGCAAAATCGTGTATTTGCTTTGAAGTATGAACTTTTAATTTTTATTGAAAAACTTTTGCTTAATTTTTTTCATCTGTGGCAAGAATTTCATTGGTTATTGCTCTTACTATAAATAACAGTGACTCTTGGAAAAATGTAATTTAGCATTAGGAAGTAGACTGGACAATTATTTAAGACCACGGAAACCCCCCAAGAGCAAGAACTCCCCCCCAAAGAAGTGAAAATACCCCTTGAAATATCCCCCCCCCCAAAAAAAAAAAAAAAAAAATTCAATGACGCAGTCTGTGCCATGACCCCTCCTAGGTGGGCAGCCCTGCTAACTCTTATGGATCAACTACTTTATTGAATCAAGTTTCAGTGAAGCATCTGTGATTTTAATGAACGACGGTTAGAGTTAGAGTTTAACCAATGAGAAGGTTTTGGGAACAATGCCAGTTGGCGCAGAATGGAAATGCCTTTTGTTTACTTTGGCGTGTGTATTCATTAGTCTAGAAGAGTCTATCGCATTTTAATTGTTTCATATGTTTCTGGGCAGTTTCATTAATTTTTTTTTTGTTTGCATAATAAGTTGAAATAGAGTGGATGCTCGTATAACTCATCAGTACTTTTAAAATTCCTTATGGTAAATTGAAAATTAGAATAATTACATTAATCTTTTTTTGAGTGTTAATGTTTTACGCACTGATATATAGCTCCAGTATTTATAGTAGAAAATAGTAATGAATATAATGTACATTTACACTTTTGAAGAAAGCTTATCAAGGCACCAGCTAAGAGAAAAAGAGTAGTTATAATTAATCATTGTTTTTGAAATTTCTTATGGTGTATTAAAAATCAGAATAGTTTCATTAAATATTTTTGAGCATTAATGTTTTGTGCACTGATACACAGCTCTAGTATTTTAGTAGTACATAGTAATGAATGTAATGTACATTTACACTCTTGAAGAAAGCTTATCAAGGCACCAGCTAAGAGAAAAGGAGTAGTTATAATTAATCATTGCTTTTGAAATTTCTTATGGTGTATTAAAAATCAGAATAATTTCATTAAATATTTTTGAGTATTAATGTTTTATGCACTGATACATAGCTCTAGTACTTATAGTAATACATGGTATTGAATATAATGTACATTTACACTTTTGAAGAAAGCTTATCAAGGCACAAGCTAAGAGAAAAAGTAGTTATAATTAATCATTGCTTTACTTTCTTATGGTGTATTAAAAATCAGAATAATTTAATTAAATTTTTTTTAGCATTAATGTTTTACGCACTGATACATAGCTCTAGTATTTATAGTAGTACATAGTAATGAATATAATGTACATTTACACTTTTGAATAACGCTTATCGAGGCACAAGCTAAGAGAAAAAGAGTAGTCATAATAAATCAATGCTTTTAAAATTTCTTTTGGTGTATTAAAAATCAGAATAATTTCATTAATCTTTATTTGAGCATTAATGTTTTACGCACTGACACATATAACTGATAACTCAAGCATAATTCATAGCAATGAATTTAAAACTCAGGAGGAAAATTTATCAAGAAACAAACTGGAGTTCATTTAAAAGCTTCTCATTTTGCCGTAGCTTCTTACAGAACTTAGTTTTTGACTTCAAAACATATATCGTCTAATGACATCGTCAAAAATGTTGTAAGATGTGAGCTAAATTTTGTGCCTTAAGAATTTAACAATTTATTAGAAAATAGATTTCTTTATGCTTAAATAATACATAGGAACTTACAAAACAAGAAATTTTTCAAAAAATAGAGTGAAATAATTTTAATAATTCATAAAACGAACTTATGGTTGATTTTCACTGAAAAACCTTGTTCCATCGAAAAATGAAAACAAATCTTTTAATGCATACATTTATAATAAATATTGAAAATTTCAATAAAGCTTGATCTGGTACGGATTCATCTTAAATAAGATTTCCTTTTTGCTTTAACCATAGTTTCTATATTTCAAACGGATTTTCGTAATTATTTTATTTGCTGCCTAATGTCACGGGTTAAGTCAAAAAAAAAAAAAAATGTTTTACAAATTATGTCATCAATATTTCATTATTGACTTTCAGAGGTAGTATTTTATATACAATATTAGTTCCAATTGTAAACTAACAAAGTTTATCGAACAAATCATTATCGGAATCTTGTTTTTGTGTTTACATTGCTCAAAGAAATTTCAAAAATTTAAACTGAAAACAGTAACTGATTTCTTTTTTTCTTCTGTGAATCGTAGTAAAGTTTTTACCACCAAGAACATGGTCTACGCTTGACAAAGCAACAGTACTTTCATACCAAGAGTTCGTCAAAATGTATTTTCTCCTAGTTTACTATTAATCATCTCGCAAAAAACATTTTGAAGTTGTAAAACAAATAAGTTTATTTGGAATTTACTATAATAAGTTAATATGGTAAAAGATTTATTTTATCCTCCTTTGCATCGTATGAGCAACCCTCAAGACTGAAAGTAAGAAGTACCGTTTGCTGCACAAAAAGTGCCAGTTTTCTTTTTGAATAAGACAAGAACCAAACTTTTTTGTTACTTATATAGGGAGATGTTTGTACAATTTAAACCTTAATTGTAATCCAGGGCAAGATATTGAAAGTGAGAAAATTTAAATCTCACTTCTCGGTTAAATATTAAAAGAAAAAAAACTTGTTGAGCAATATCACGAATTGCTTATTAAGTTCACTTAACCGAGGTTGATGTTGCTCTGATTTTTCGAATTACCATGGCGACGAGAATAAGTTTAGTTGTTTGTTTTAATATTATAAAGAGGATAGTTTTTGCCGCCATGGTTACAAATCGTTTGCGTTCATTTAAGGCTTAACTTAAACAGATTTTACATTTAAAAGGTGAGGGGGGGGGATTACGTTTCTTTCTTTCTTTTTATTTATTTATTTATTTTTTTAAAAGAAAAACATCAACACAGAGGAACTTAAAAAGAAAAACTTCATCTAAATACAAAATTAAGAGATTACTACTTCCTATCTTTTAAGATTGAAATACTATAGGAATAAAAATACCGTGAAGGTATACGTTGTAAATTTAATCTTTATGATGAGTATACGAGTGCAAATTTGCCATAATAACCAGATCTTTATTACCGCATCCTAATGACCATTTCTCTTTTATGGATATACTTCATACTACCTAATATGGAAAATCAACAGTCATAATATGATGGGTGCGAATTTCTTCTCTATTTCCATTCCAGTCCATTTGTAGAAACAAGGAACTCAACGTGTAGTGTCCTATCGCAATCCGTGGTTGCTAGGAACATAAATTGAATTCAATACATCAAAACTCAAATGTTTATAATCATTATGCTTTCTCTCTTTTTTTTTTCTTTTTTGTTTGCTTGATTATTGTATAAAGTAAAAAAAAATACAAAATTTTTTTTTTCTCCGTCAAAATGTCAGTAGAAAAATATTTCACAACTTTTCGCTGTTAACGGCGGCTATAAATAGAGAAAAATAGGTTCCAAACAAACTTTGGCTGTTTTATGCAGTGTTCAAAGTTTAGAAACCATTATGCTGTTGACTTCGAGAAGCCGAAGCTCTCCACGAACGTGCCCCGTTAAAGTCGAACAAAAAACGAACTTACCAACATGAATTCGACCAGGAAGAGCGGTGCAAATTCCGAACAGCAGCGACAGCAAAACAATACCTCGGCACGCAGCCATCCCTTGTTCCATTCACCCCTCCGTTGCCCAAAACTCTATTCCGAAATATAAGCAAAACATGAAGGAGAAGATGATGAGCGCTGAGGACCGAATACTCTGAGAACCCACCGACAACTGTAAGCATCGCACGACTTGTTGCTTGCTGGGTGTCGTGACGTCGAAAGGTGGGAGTATTCCAACTTGGAAGCCATTCTAAAACCGAATTTGTGTTTTCATTTAAGACTTCTTGGAAAGTCTGATGAGTAATCTCATGATAAATAATTAGCTCCCAAGCATCACAGGCTACGAGTACTTGTTGATAACACAAGATAAATAACTGTATAAATAAGTCAGACAGAACTTGTGATTTATATTCTATGCCACCCCTGAGTCAAAAATTTTGTCTGCATGTCACAAACTCCGCAAGTAGGGAGGACATGCTTTGCAGACAGATCAAAATCTCAATTTTTTTCTTATAATTTTTCAATTATTGTTATTATTATTATTATTATTATTATTATTATTGCATAATTATTTTCCAATCAGTAGTCTCATGAAAAATAAGTGACTTAAGAAATCAAAAACTGAAAGTCATTATTTTTCATGAGACTTACTAAATTGCTTGATAGTACAAGTGATTAATAGTTAGCGATGTTCCCATCAATTCTGGTCCCAGTAATCCACTATGCACAGTATGTGTAAGCGATCACATACATAATATGTCTAAGAAATGTTTGAGAGTATACTACGTATATGGAGTATACCCTATGGCAACACCCCTGTTAATAGTTATTGATAGATCAAACGACATTACTTGATAGTATCAGTGCATTTCTGGGTTACTTTCGATTTATATTCTAAACTGCCCAAGAATCACAAATTATTGTCTCCAGGTCGATAACTCCGACAGTAGGTTGGACATGCTTTTCTTCTAAGTTTAATCCTTCTTATTGCGACTGTTCAAAAATTTTCAATATTTTATTGTTGATTTTTAAAGTTTCTGTTTTGTACCTTTTTTTGTCTCATTAGTAGTCTCAAGAAAAATAATGGAACTACAGAATCAAAAGCTACGACATTGCTTGATAGTACAAGACAAGTATATTTCTAAGTTACTTTCGATTTATAAGCTAATAGTCATTTTTTTTTTTTTTTGTCTCCATGTCACTAAATTCTCCAGTAGGCTGGGGGTGCTTTGCTTTTTATTTTGATAGTTCAGAAATTTTCAATCTTTTGTTAAAAAATTTTCAAGTTACTATTTTGCATCTCTATTGCCTCATTAGTAGTCTCAAGAAACATAAAGGAATTACAGAATCAAGAGCTACGACATTGCTTGATAGTACAAGAAAAACTGTTGAAACACGTGATCAACAAACCGGTCGCTACCGTTCGTGCTCGTCCAACGTAAGCTAAGTAAGAAAGGGGTCGTTTCTAAAATTTTAAAAGTATTTTTTTCTGAAAGAACATGCTTAAAAACATAGGATCTAATTATTTTTTATAAATAATTTGTTTAAGTTTAATATTTTTAAAAAAAACTACTTAAATTGGTGCGCTTTCATTGTTTACATTTCTTGCCGATGACGTCACAAATGATGAATTTCCATTCAGTGTTGCCATTCACAGGGCAAAATATTTAATTCGCGTCTTTACTCATGTGTATTGGCAACGATATGGTTGATAGCAAGCATAGAGCGCAATGGGGTGGTTTCCTTCAGTCAAAAGTACTACTTTTAGTCATTGAAATGGATAGAATGAGCAAAAAAAAAAAAAAAACATGGACCCAGAAAATACTTTCATTTTCCCAACAGTTTTTTTTTAATTAATTTTTTAAAATGTCCGATTTTTCAAACAAGGCGTGGTCTTGATGACGTCACAAATGATGCACTTTATCGCATCTTTCTACTGCGTTTCTATATTATGATAATCAAGCAGCGAATTAAAATTGCGCTCTACGCTTGCTATCAACCATATCGTTGCCAATACACGTGAGTAAAGATGCGAATTAAATATTTTGCTCTGTGGATTGCAACACTGAATGGCATTTCATCATTTGTGATGTCATCGGCAGAAGCCGTAAACAATGAAAGCGCTCCAATTTAAGTAATTTTTTAAAAACATTAAACGTAAACAAATTTATCAAAAAATGGTCAGATAATATGTTTTTAAGCATGATCTTTCAGAAAAAAATACGTTTAAAATTTTGGAAACGACCCCATTTTAATTCGCTTCTTGATTATCATAACGTGGAAATGTGATAGAAAGATGCGCCAAAGAGCATCATTTGTGCGTCATCAAGACCACACCTCGTTTGAAAAATCGGACAGTTTAAAAACTAATTAAAAAATTACTGTTAAGAAAATGAAAGAATTTTCTGGGTCCATGTTATTTTTTTTTGCGTATTCTATCAATTTCAATGACTAAAAGTACTACTTTTGACTGAAGGAAACAACCCCATTATTCTTTTAGTTATGATAACGTTCTCTGAATGGATCTTTTGATGTGATTTTACTTATTTAGTACATCATTTTAAATCTTAATTAAAGTATTTTTAACGGCTTTTTCTTAGGCTATTTCTGACTAGTGTCGTGTGCTTGCCAGCTTCTACTGTTGTTACGTTTCGGTAGAAATTTATGTTTCAATTTAATATTCCTTAGGAAATTAAACATATTGATAAAAAGTGTAACACCATATAAGTCATGAACCTTTTCATTCACATAATATTTTATTTCTTTTACTACAACTCCGCTTCTACATATTTTTTTTTATTTAAAAAATTTATCAAATTAAAGGAAAAAGTTAGTTTAATACTATTGTAATGGGAACGTAAAGAGCAGTATCGTCAAATTTTTATTTTCAAAATTTTTTCGCATTTTTGTTATGCGTTGTACTTTAGCTTTCTTGTACAAGCTTACTTTCCACTGGAAAAAAAATCAAATTTCATCATTTCGCTTTTGTTAGTATCGAATCCAAAACACGTTTCTTTTAATGTCTCAAAAATTCATCTCTGTAGATACTTCGCTTTATCTTCCCACGTTTATGTTAACATCTTGAAAAAAGTTACCTCTCATTTCTCTTTTCTGCAAACTTAATTTCAAAATAAAAAACATAATATAGTTCTATAAAAAATAGGCTTAATCATGTGTTTCTTTCCATATTTTGCAATATTTTAAAAAGGAAAAAAGAATTTTAATGCTTTTTTTTCTTTACGGTTACGATCAGAGAAAGAAAAAGGTTAATAAACAGTTGTAGTTACAAAGGTGATAGTTTGAGCAATCCGAAACTCCGCCCCTTTTCTTTGGGTCAACTCTCATTGGATGATTTCCTTTGTTTACATTGTAGTACTTCGTTTACATTGAGTCATAGGTGCCAAATTTGGCAGTTTTTGAAAAAATACGCCAACGCGACCCGGTTACCGTAATTCTGCCTGAGAATAAAACAATTATTGTCGAAATCTTGACGATTGCGCCATTAAATACTTCCTTTAAATATGCAGTAAAATACTATATAATTTATAAAGAGCAAGGTTTCCTTCTTAGACTTTTTTTTTTTAATTTAGAGGAAGAGTAATGGTTAAACCCTTCTCTATATCAACTCACATTAAATGTCTCAAAAAATTTATACGTAATCCCTGGGCCCGACTTACTGAAAGTGAGGTCAAAGGCCCACAATGCTTTGGAGTCCCCTATGCTTCAGGGATGCATTTAACCTGAAATGCACTTCAATGAGAAATAGTTGAATATTGAGTTGGGACCAGATTTACCTGAAAAGGGAATTTATTTTCCCTGAAAAACAGACCTGGTACGTCATTCCGGCATCAATTCACCCTGTACTACGCATCGGTTAACCATATCAATGAAATTTTACGTTAATGATTGAAAAAGCATCACTTTTTAAAGTAGAAATAATACGTTAACTAATATAAACAAATGATTTTCCCCGGTTGTATTACAGCGCTCTCTTATGAGCAAGTCGGTGTCTTTGATCTTTTGAGTAATGATTGAGCCTGATAAGACGCGCATCGAGTGAAGCCTTGGTCAAAATAAAGTCAATAATTATAATTACAGTATTGTTACTTTATTCTTAAAAATACTGTATTAGAAATTTAAACCGTCTGTGTAAATTCATGCATGTATTTAAAATACAAAACATTGAAACATCAATACATATTAGCAGAAATACCTCCATACGTATTTTAATTTTTTATTGAAATAATACAGCAAGAAGTTCCGTCCGGAACTAAACGAGCCCACTTTCTCGTTTTACCAACATCGACTTTCTAATATTCAATCAAAATTCTCTAAATTAGCTAAGACTGTCAAACTAAGAATTAGCTAATTATGTCAAACATGCCTTTTGAACGTTTTAAGCTGATTTCTAGAAACAAAATACATCTTTCTCAACTGATGAAATAGATACGTAGAAAATAAGTAAACGAACAAATAAAAAAGTAACACCTTTTAAACAATGCAGTCGCTTTCAAAAAAAAAAAAAAAAAAATTACTGTTAGCAGCAGGGAACGTATTTAAAGTAAAATTGTAATAACTTAAGTGTTTAAATCAACGAATTATTCTGGAAAATTTAAAGTGTGGTAAACTTTAGTAATACCATTTGATACAGTTAAGGTCAATTATGTACAGTCGATCTCGCTTATAACGAACGCAAAGGGATCGCGATATTTGCTCGTTATAAACGAGTGCTCGTAAAAAAAACGGGTTCGTGAAAAAAAAAATCATATGTTTTTATATTTTTGTACAGTACCGAAGAAGTTGGTTATTTGCTTTGAACTGTCTTATTGTCTCTTTTTTTTGGTGTTTTCGAGGAACATGTAGGATAAAAAACATCTTCGTTTGCGTCCGTGGCTCAAATAAGATAATCTTTTCTGAGGTAGAAATCTGCAGAACTTTTCTGAAATTCAAAATTTTTTCTTGCTTTTAGCGGGGTTTACTCGTCAGAAGCGAGTAATGCTCCCATTAGACTTAACATTGTACCAACCAAATCTATTTGATTTCCTCGCTAAATCCGAGTTCTCGTTAAATCAGGGCTCGTAAGCGAGTTCGACTGCACTATAAAACTTTCGTGTGATGTTATTTTTGGGAAAGTGAAGATATCGGTGATTTCGCCAGCTTAAATTTTCTCGAATTTTATATGAACAGAATCGAAAGTTCTACGACTTGCTCACGAAAATCGCGAAAATTAAAGGCCACGAAAATAAGTGCTTTTACAGTGTAATGTCTGCGCTGGAAAAAAGGATTGTTAACTTCAGCTTCTTCTTCAGACAACTAGTTCTGTTACAATTCTTTCTAATGTGATGGACATCGCAATCACTATTTAGCTGCAGCCTTCATCGTAGCTGTCTTTTCACAAACATAATCAACACTTTTTATTGATTTGTTTTGGGCTCAATTATAAAACAATATACGGAAAAAATATCGAGTTCAGTTCAGTGATGTTGGAAAATATTGATCCTTGTCAGTCGCTGGTAAAACCAAAGACATTGCTATTTGGAAAATATCGACATGGATGTAGCATCCTTTTAAAGAGGCGGTCCCTAATAATTTGATCACCTAATGCAATTTGAACACTAACCTACTGCTCATTAGACGTTTGTGAGACTAAGTCATGTCAACTCACACTGAAACCATGAGGAAAACTTGCGGCTCATGGCTAGTGAAATTTTTCTTGTGATTACAATGTAATGAGCAGATTTCAATCAGTTGTTGTAGTAAGGAAAATTAGAAAGTAAAAAAAAAAAGTGATTCGATATGAAAAAATTGAACATGCGTCTCATTTTTATGAGTATCCAGAAAATAATTAATTGACTCTTAAGCGGGACTTTTATTGTCCAACCGCGGATTGCGTGGAATTTTCAAACGTCCAGATAAGACGAATCTATGTGAATAGGGGGAAAAGTAAAAATTTGATGCGAGTATTCCGTTCATTTGAATGAGACACTGCTTCTGCGAAAGCTGACATCGGTAAAAAATCAGATTCGTCCATTTCCGGCTGTAAAACGGATGTTTGTCTTTCCATACAATCCGTGGTCAGACAGTAGAGGTTTTTTTTTTTTTTTTTAATGGGGTCTTAGCGTTTTTTTTTTCCTGGAGGGGCTCATTATTGAAAAGTGCTGCGTAGCATTCGAGAGGTGTACAACATCACTCTGGGATGAGAGGGGTGAAAAATTGAACCAAAAGTTGCTTCTCTAGTCCAAATAAAATCGTCACCATTTACCAGTACATCACAGTCGTTTTTTCCTTCGTCAGATCTTGATTGTGAGTTCAGACATCAAAGGTAAGCGTAACATTTGCCAACTTCGAATCGTTATTATCTCCCAACAGGTAACTCATCTATTTAAACCCTTCAAAATGTAGTCTGGTTTGCTTGACGGAAATTAAGGAATTAAATCATACAATGTGTTTACTTTGTAAAAATGCGGTAAGAAGGAATAATCGCGTTACGAACCGAAAGTTTGCTCTTCTTCCCTTTATTCACTTGTTGCCAGGACATTTTTAGACTACAATCACTCCACCTTCCTCCTCTGCTAGAGCCCTACCTCACAGAAGCGTGCTCAGATTTTTCTACGATGTCGCAGACACCGTTCTGGAAAACTGAATTAAACCCGAGAAATTCATTTCTACTACTTGTCATCATTTGGAGATACGCAGTTTTTAATGTGACTTCATAATTCGTGCTGACGGTATGAATAAATCGCGCTGATCCAAAAAATGTAATTTATAAATATTTCTTTCTTTAAAAATTTAGACACCTGAAGGCCTACCGTCTCGACCATCATCAATGTAAGCAAATTTGAATCAACTTTATTTTATTGACTAGTATGAAACATTTTGTGATTATTTTGTTTTTAAATTCCTTCATTGTTTCAGAGTTGAGCGTTTTTTAAGGATAAATGTCTGATATTTCAGTGCAATAGAAAAATAGAAACTATTTTATTTGATATTATTTAAAGCAAAGGATGTTTTAAATCTTCCCGAAATTTTAGAAATAGACCTGGATAAGCTGAAAATCGTTAAGTAATTTTATTGACAATTTTTCTGGATATAATGTAAGACGAATAGTTACTATTATCCAATATGCAAGTAAAGTGCATGTAACCTTCGATGAAAATTAATTACTGATCCTTGCTTTTGGACAACTATGAAAGACTGGAGCTAACCAAATGTAATGTGCTTTCAATATTAGAAATTTAAAAAGTTGAATTACATTTATATTTAAATTTCACATGGAAGTTGGCTACTTTTCTACTTAGTAGTTATTTTTTACAAAAAGGGTCCATGTTGTGATTTTTGACCGTGAAACCCAAAAAACAATATCATAGAAGAAATTATTCATCGTAAATGTGATTCTAAAGAAATTTGTTTTATGTGAAAAAAAGTATTCTTACTATGTCTCATGATTAAATAGAGTTTAAAACGCTGGCTGTGGTTCGCATCTTATTGGCGTTTGAATGTAATTGCGGAATTGATTTTCTGACAATAAATGTGTTTAACGTAGCTGAACTTAGAATTCCTAAGTATTGAAAAGCAAATTTAGCACTAGTGCCTAAGTAATGAAAAGAGAATGATTAAACTATCAGAAGAATTTTCTCAAAGGGAAAGCTTTGGTGATTCATCACAACTTCAGGAAAAATTGGCATTTTTTTTGAAAAGTACCCTTGAGTTACAAAGTAATTGGCATTAATTTCTTTTTTAGTAGTGCCCAATAAAAGGAAAGTATTATTTTTTTTTTCACGCGCGTTGAGAAACGGATGGAATTGTTTGTTCTTAAGTTAAAAAAAAGAAGACAAAAGATCAAAGAAAGAAGCATTTTTGTTTTCGTTTAAAGAACTGTCTTGAAATCTCTACAAAAAGCATATTAAGGTAAGATTTATGGAAATTGTATTATGTTGTTTTATTATGTGAAATGTATTAAATTTAAAATGTTGAGTTCTTGCATTATTATTATTATTATTATTATTATTATTATTATTATTATTATTATTATTATTATTATTATTATTATTATTATTATTATTATTATCATTATTATTATTATTATTATTATTATTATTGGTGTTATTGTATTTTTTTCTTTTTATTCTGACTACAATGAAACAGAACAAGCTCAGTTTCTTACACTACATTCAATCAAACAGAAACTTCACTGTATTAAATTTGTAATATAAAACGTAACCAATAAAGTTCTTGCCGTTTTTACTTTGCCATTGAAAAAATTGATAATAGGTGTGCAAAATTCGTGTGTCACTTGGTTTAAGCAGCTGTCAAGTACGTATGTTAGTATATCAAATATTTTAAACCCCTGTCAGGGGAGATTAGCTCCAGCGGGACTGTACAGTAGTATAGCAAAATGGAAGTGGCAAAGGAGCTCGTTCGGTATTTTTTGCTTTATGATTTTAAAATAGGTTTTTCAGCTGCTGCATCAACTCGTGTCAAAGGTTTGGGGACAGTGCTGTGGGTGAACGTTCAGCAAGGCAATGGTTCTAAAAATTCAGATCTGGAGTTTTGTCTCTTTGTGATGAACCTCGTAGTGCACGACAACTATCCTTAGATAATGAAGTCCTGGAGTTGGTGATCAACAAGGAGTAGCCTAACATATGGTGAACTTGCAAGAAATCTTTCAGATTCTGATAACACTTCGTCTGCACCGCTTAAGTAAGTCGTACAGGCTAAGCAAACGATTTCCGCACAAGCCGTTAGAAATTCACAAGAACCAGTGAGTGGCAGCCTGTATGTCATTGCTTTCTCGGCACTGTAGTGCACCCATACTCAATCGAGTGATTTCTAGTGACGAAAAGCGAGTCCTGTATGACACTCCCAAGTGTTCCATATATTGGTTGTCATCGCAGGTCACTGCCACTTACACTGCATGGCCATCTATATACCACACAAGATCATGCTTTGTTTCTGATGGACTAGTCGCCAAATTGTTTACTATGAGTTGATTCCAGTGCCCCAAACCATCACTGTGGCCATGCACTCACCGTAATCGGAACGTGTGCAACACGCATTGCAAATGAAGGAGCCATCAAGTGCGAAACGCAAAGAATTACTCTTCCTGCAGTTTAACCCGCAACTGCATGCGCACGGGTGGCCATTTGGCGACTTGG